>NC_081184.1:110904638-110946375 GCF_029867415.1 Vicia villosa
AGGATTAAAACTCAGATGCCATATATGGATGTCGTGACATCTGATCTGACATTATAAAACAGACAAGGTAGGCAAAATAAAACAGTGCAGAAAATTAAAGAACACAACAAAATTGTTCACCTAGTTCAGTTTAAACTACCTACTCTGGGGGCATACCAAGCCAGGGATGAAGTCCACTATTAGTAGTATCAATTCAGAGCTAAACTCCCATTTTACAACTCCTCACTTAATCACTACCCAATTACCCCTCTACCTAGGTTCTCCCTAAATATGGAATATCTCCATTCCACTCCCAATCATAGCAATGATGTCTAGCATTTAACACCTCAGCCACTGCATCGACAACCTAATTTCCAACATTCTAAGCACTCAAATAAATACAGCTTGAAGTTGCTTCAAAGCTTCCTCCAAGAACAAAACTCCTCTTGCCTACAGGCTTCGAGGATCACAATGGTAACCTTCCCACAGACCGGGAGGTTTACCTTACAGACTCAGCCCTTAAAAACTACATTATTAAAATTACGGCTGGTACTAAACTTAGGTTACAAAGATTCTATTTATAACTTATTCCCAACTGGACTTGGGCCTTCAATCACAGCTTTATTTGCTGTTACAAATCAGCAGAAATCTTCTGCTAAAAGAAAGATCTTTAATCATAAGTTTCCTAAATTGTCTCCACAATTAGAAACTACACAATCTTCAATATTCTGACTTTATTCTTTTGACCTTTAAATCGTAACAAACTAACATAACAAACTGTTGCTAAAATTACTCCACAATATAAGCTCCAAGATATTCTCCACAAATATCTCCATAAAATATGCTCCAAGTAACAACAATGAGTTGTTACACTTTTGCAACAGATTCTCCTATAAAATCTTTCCACATTTGGTTTCCTAAATGTTCTCCTTAGATATAGCTCCTCATAGGATCCAATGTTTTAGGAATATTTTGTTTCTATTATAATAGAATCCAAACTGTCAGCTTAAACACGATGTCATTTACGATGTCACGACATCTTCTTCAACATGTTGTTCCAGATGTTGAAACATTTCAACACAACATGTTTATCCATTAAATAGAACTTCAACTTGCTTTCTCTTACAAGTTATAATTCTATTTAACCTATTGCTGCTAAATTAGTTTTACCAAACATAAAGCCAATCCTCAAAAGCACTAACACCAACAACACGTGTATCAGAACCAAGATGGATGATCATGAAAAAATGGTAAGAAAGTGTAGCATTTGTCATCAAGTCGGGCACAGTAAAAATACTTATCCTAATCGTGGATCAACCTCCACCAACCAATAATTATATGTCATGTATTTCTACTATCTTTTATGAAATCAACTAGACTTTCTTTATTCGTGAAACATATTGGTATTACAACTGACCAGACACAAACAAAGATTAAACAACAAGAACACAAACATAGCATAAACAACAACAACACAAACAACACTTAACAACAAACACCAACATAAATTAACAACATTAAAACAATTACAATTTCACGATATCACAACCATAAAGACGATGTCATCTGTGTCATGCATCATGATCATGACATCAGCGTCGTTCTTAACTTCAATCCACCAACGTTCGGTTTTTCTCGTGAAGATTGACGTCCTCGTTCTCTGCCTCTGGATTCGTCTGATGCCTTCACCAGCCTCGTACTCCCCGTCTAACCAGCGCAACAACGACCTCTTCAGATGGTCCATAAAATGAATGTTCCAAAATTTTATTTTCATTAAAGGTTTCACCGATGAGTAAAACACATGACCATCTCTCTTAAAAATCGGCAAATCTGCCATGACGAGAAAAATGAGAGAGAATGTTAGAAAACGGTTAAAAAAAAGGTGTGAAAAATGAAGGAGAATTAGGGGTATATTTTTAGAAAATATCCTATCACATAGGAGCCACCCCATATGGCTCCTATGTACAAAATATGTACATAGGCGCCACCACCATACAAACCCTAATTTGGGTTGCACTAAGGCACCATATGGGGTGGCGCAAACACACAAATATTTCTTCCTATGCGCCATGGGGGATGGCGCCTATGTGTAGGGCTCCCCCAAAACCTGGTTACCCAGGTAATTTTTTTTAAAAAGTGTTTTTTTTTGTAATTTTTTTTAAAATACCTAGTTATTTGAATTTTTTTCCCAGAAAAAGCTTCCATATAATTTTGTAGGGTGTGTTTGTTTCGGTGCTAGAAAAAAAGACTCCTAGAATGTGAAGTTGGAAAAAATTATTCCTTTGTTTGATAGATGGGAAAGTAAAAAAATACCTTGAAATAAATATTACCCAGGAATATAAGTTATTAATAAAGTTTTATCTATTTATTCTCATGTCAAAGGGTGGGAATTATATATTCCCATGGGAATAAAAAATAACCAACTCAAACTACCCACTTTCATATTATTTCAACACATTATTTTATATTTTAAAAAATTTAAAAAAAATAAAATTCAAAAATATTCCTTAGAACCTTAATTATTTACCAAACAAATTGATGAGAATAAAACTCATAGAATTAACATTTCAAAAAATAACATTCCTAGGATTGTAATTTAAATCCGTCAAACAAACTAGTAGGAGTGATTCTTACTTCTTTTTTTCTAATAAAAATATGATAGATGTACTTAAATATCGTTTAAAAATTGAACATAGAAAGAAATTGCATATGTATAGACAAAAATTTATACACTTGTCATATTTTCATTAAAAAAATAATAAAATCCACACATAAAAATTATATCTAAAAACCACACATAAAAATTATATCTAAGTTTTCTATTTAATATTATTACCCGAGCATCCTACACTACAAAATGTATAGCCACGATCATGCAGTTCTTCCATCTCTTTGTTCAAAATACCAATAAAAATCAAACCTAGAGTGAAGAATGATATTGCAGATTTTTTTACCAGAATGCCACATATATGAGATTCAAATACCAGAATGCCACGAACTGGAAAAAAATACGAAAATACCACACTTTCAATTCACGTCCGGCCAGGCCTTGGACGGACTGGAAAAGAGGTTTTTTTGCTAGTTGGGGTCCGGCCATGGGTGGGCCGGACGCTAACTAAGGCCTTTTTTTTTTGTTATTTTAATTGATTTAAAGAATTATTAATTACAATAATAGTTTTTTTATTAAAAATAATGATTAAAATACAATAAAATATAATAAAAAACATTATAATATAATAACAAAAATTTATTTGCCAATATTTATTTTAATTGAATTTAAGGATTTATTAATTATAAAAATTGTTTTTTTATTATAATTAATGATTAAAGTATAGTAAAATATAATAAAAAACATTAAAATATAATAAAAAAATGTATTTGCCAATATTTATTTTATTCAATACATTAACGGGTACAAGGAAAAAAAGCCTATTTTTTCTTGGGCTTTGGTTGGACCATATGACCCCCAGTGAGACATTTTTTGGGTTTCGGTGCTCTTGTACTCTTGCGTAACGGTTGGTCATTGTTTGGTGGAGGTTGCCTTTGTGGAGAATCGTCGCTTGAAAGATCATCGTTTTGATGCGACGGACCATCATCCATAAATCTAGCCAGTTGTTCTGGAGTTATTGTCGGTAAATTATCAAGGATTTCATCATCGGTGATGTCAACGAGTGGTTGATTTGAAGCCACAAAGGTTTGTGGCACTTGTGCTTGAATGTCTGGATAGTAGGCATTTGTGGTGTCAAATGTATATTGTGGTTGGGAGAGTGAAAGCGGTTGAGATTGGGAGTATGACAGGTCGAAGTCGGGTTGAGGAATTGGGGTGTTATGTAGCGGTGGTCGAAGTGTGGATTGTTGTTGATATTGTTCTTGGTGGTAGTAGTAGTTTGTTTGGGGGGTTGAGGTGTAAGGGCTTGGTGTGGCAAAAAACGTGTGTTGTTGTGTGGTTTGAGTGTGTTGGTATGTTTGTGGAAAGGAATAAGTTTGTTGTTGGAATTGTGTTGGTTGGAATTGTGGTGTTGGTTGAAATTGTGGTGTTGGTTGGAATTGTGGTGTTGGTTGGAATTGTGTGGTTGGTTGGAATGATTGTGGGATTTGTTGATGAAAGGTTGTTTGTGGGGTTGATGAAGAGGAGGCGTAATGACGAGGGTCTGCCAAATACGTTTCTTTCGACAAATATATTAATGGAATATTTCTTAACCATTGCATATATTCATCGGTGTGGCGTAAAGTAGTACTCACCTCACCTGTCATTATTAAGTTTCTTCTAACTTTCCACTCGTTGTTCTCGTGAATGTTCAAATCTCGATAATTACAATCCTTTACATCATTCTTCGTTACCAAGTGATGATCTCCAAGACACCTCGGAGGTTGAGGGATGTTTTGAGTAAACCCAAATTGAAGCCTAACCCTGTCGGCGTGATGCATTTCCACAATATGAAAACAAATAATATATGTAGTTGCACTCCACGCTCGAGCTTCTCGTTGAGTGCCACGAGGATATTTTTCGTAAGGCCTCCACAAAAACTGTAAGACATAAATAATTATAAGAGTCGTATTCACGTAGATGAAAGATTTAATATATGGCTTGGATAAAAACTTACATCTCCTTGGACCATGTGATCCAAAATGAAACAATATCCATCAAGATAAGTATTTGGAGATGAGAAATACTCCATACCTCGTTGTGCAAATCTTGCATATTTAAAAAGTTCAATTAGAAATATGCGTTAATTTAGTGGAAAAATAAATATATAGAATAAAGAATTTACCTAGTGGCGTATGGATAGGATGAAGCAATTTCACTCCTTGGAGCAAGTCGTGGAATGCGATAGTAGGTCCACACAGCGAGAATGAGTGAGCAGCCTGCGACACTCATGCATCCTACACGACATGCTTTGCACATCTCCCTATAAAGGTAAGCCAAACACGCAGACCCCCAACTATATTTGCCACATTCATCAAAATCTTTGACAAATTTGAACCAAGAAGAATGCAACACATTATGAGATTTGTCAGGAAATAAAACTGCAATCATACTTAAGATATATAATTTTGCATGCAGTATATTTTCCTCCTCGGTTTGTTGAGAATGTTGTTCTAACTCATTCAACTCGTCGTGGATCCATCTCAATTTTACCGCACCCTTCACCCTATCACTAAAAGGTTCTATGCCTAAAGCATCGATACATGCATAATCAGGACCTTCGGTTTCACCTACTACAGCCCTCCCATCTATGCGGAGGCCAAACAACATATTTATATCCTCTCAAGCATCGCAATTACAAGTTTAGAATCAACACTTCTAAAGTTAATTTTGGAGACATGTCCAAAACCGGCTCTTTGCAAGTAAGGCTTGATAGCCTCACTTGGCTCCCTATCAAATATATGATTATGTAGTCTAAACCTTTTAGAATCATCCTATAAAAAAAATATATCATTAATGCGTAGGAAAAAAAGAGGCCGCCCTAACAGTACTCGGATTCGAACCGAAATGGACGACGTGGAAAAGGAAAAGAGAATGTGTGGGATATGTCGTGAAGTAGGCCATATCCGAAGTAAATGTCCAAATGTAGTAGGCCTGTCCAATAGGCCTACTTAATGTTTACTTCAACTAGCTTTATTTAATGTTTACTTCAACTAGCTTTATGAATGTAATATAATGTCTTTTTAATTGAGTTTGCAACCATCAATGACTAAAACAACATTTCACATTAAACATAACTAAAACAACATTTCACATTACTAAAACAACATTCAATGACATCGAAATAAAGACAACCACAAATAAAACAACCACACAGGAAACACTTAAAATGACATCACAGGAAACAAATAAAACATATTCTAAGAGATTACAACCATCAACACAATATCATGTGGTCCTAGCATCATCATAAGGACACCAGCATCATTTTTCACGGCTCTCCAAGAACGAGTTACTACTCCATTTGGGCCTTTCTCCGTGACCTGCCTTTCAATTTTCCTTATCTTTTCACCCTCGAGAATGTTTCCGTCTAACCATCCGATCAAGTGCCTCTGTAGATGCTCGAAAGTTTGGGTGTTCCATAGTTTGATCTTCAACAGAGCCTTTGTTGTTGAAAAAAATAATGTTGCATCTCTCTTCATAGGTGGAAACGTTGGAAGGGGTTCAGAAGACATCTCCAATAGTAACGCTAAACCTTCAATTGTAACTGGTGTGAGTGGAAATGTGGTTGTACAGTCTTATTTATAGGCAAAAAAATAATAATAAAATATATGTCCTCGTCCATCTATTGGCCGAACCTACACATGCTCGTCCATCTATTGGCCGAACCTACACATCTTCGTCCAACCCGTGACTTACTCATATTTTTAATAATTAAAATAGCATTTTTTTTTAATTTTTTATTATATTTTATTATATTTTAATCATTATTTATAATAAAAAAACAATTTTCATGATTAATAAATCTTTAAATTTAATTAAAATAAATATTGGCAAATAATTTTTTTTAATTATATTATAATGTTTTTTTATTATATTTTATTGTCTTTTAATCATTTTTAAAATAAAAAAACAATTTTTATAATTAATAAATTCTTTAAATCAATTAAAATAGAAAACAAAAACAAAAAAAAAGCCCTAGTTTGCGTCCGGCCCACCCCTGGCCGGACCCCAACGTGCAGAAAAAAACCTTTTCCAGTCCGTCCAAGGCCTGGCCGGACCTGTACTGGAAATGTGGTATTTTGGTATTTTTTTTTTCACTTTGTGGCATTCTGGTATTAAAATTCCATTTTTGTGGCATAGTGGTAAAAAAATCTGATATTGCATATACGGAATTCACACAATTAGTAATAATAATCCGGAATCAAACCTAGAGTTTAAATTCACACAATTAGTAATAGTACTACTTGAAGTCTGAATACTCTAGAATTAGAAGTTAGAACTACATATGTTCTAAGCCTAAAATTAGTTCAAGATAACAAAATTTGAGATTCAGCTGAAACTGTAATTTTGTATAAACCAGTTCCTTATATTAACAATACTATTTCAAACTGCAAAACATTAAACAGATTCTTCCCTATCGGGCCCGTTTGTTTTGACTTTTTTTAAAAATGATTTTTATAATATTACATAATTTTGTGAAAAAAAATTTACAAATTTTTTTTTATAAAAGTTTCAAATAAAAATTTTGTTTGAATAATAATTTTTAAAATGTGATTTTAGGTATTTCATCTATTTATGGAAAAAAAATTGGATATCAAAATTTCAAAAAAGGATTAATACTACTTTACCCACTGTCATATAGGCGAGATTCGGTTTACCCCCTCTAAAAAAAAACTTATTGGACAAACCTTACAAAATAAAGATTCCATCAAATTTGACCCTGATCAATTTTTTTGACCAAGATTCTTCGAATCTTGCCTACATGGCATTTTTGGTAGTGCTGACTGTACAGCACATAAGCAATGTGGCACAGTCAGCACTGCCACGTGGAATTTAATTTTTTTAAATTTTTTTAAATTTTTTTATTGATTTTTTTTAATTTTTTTGTTGATTTTTTTAAATTTTTTTTAAAAAAAACTAATATTTGTTTAAAAAAAAATTAATATATTTTTTTTACGTTTTTAAAAAATATTTGACAGTACCTACGGATTTAAAAATACATGCGGATTCACCTACGAATTTGACAATACCCGCGAATTTACCTGCGAATTTGACAATACCTGCAGATTCACCTACAGATTTGACAATACCTGCGGATTTACCTACAAATTTGACAATACCTGGGGATTTACCTTTAAAAATATCTGCGAATTTGACAATACCTGCGGATTTACCTACGAATTTGACAATATTTACGGATTTACCTACGAATTTAAAAATACCTGCGAATTTACCTACGGATTTGACAAAACCTGCGGATTTACGTACGAATTTACTTGCGGATTTACCTACGAATTTAAAATTACCTACAGATTTACCTTTAAAAATACCTGCGAATTTAAAAACGTAAAAAAAATATTAAAAATTTTTTTTAAAAAAATAATAAAAAAAATCAAAAAATTTTTAAAAAAAATCAATAAAATTTTACAAAAAAAAAAAAAATTCCACGTGGCAGTGCTGACTGTGCCACATTGCTTATGTGCTATACAGTCAGCACTCCCAAAAATGCCATGTAGGCAAGATTCTAAGAATCTTGGCCAAAAAAATTGATCAGGAATCTTTATTTTGCAAGGTTTGTCCAATAAGTTTTTTTTAGAGGGGGTAAACCGAATCTCGCCTATATGGCAGGGGGGGTAAAGTAGTATTAACCCTTCAAAAAATTACTTAATTTTGAAGTTATTTCAAATAGATTTTCATAAAAATCATTTTCGAAATACAACTTTTCGAAAAAATTGTGATTTTGACTAAGTTTTAGTCTTCGGTATGTATGTTTATGTTATAGGATGTCAACATTAATGTTTCATTTTAGAAAAAAACGAATATTTAAAAAACTTATAATATTTTGAAAAACGGTTTTGAAAAATCTATTTTCAAAAATACAAAGAAAAAAATCCATTTTTTTAAAGCTGAAACAAACTGACCCCCCGATATTTGTAAGAGCTATAATTGCATTAAATTGATACGATGACATGTCACATGTGTTCCAAACTAAGAGAATCAATGTACAAACTCAATTTTAAGAACAGAAGTGAGTCACACATATAAACATCACTATTTTTTGCACATGGATCATCTTTGCCTATAGCATGCAGCCATCATCTATCCTGCCCTAATCTAGTGGTTGAAAAAAGTAGTAAATAAATGCAATTAATTGAAAGAGGAAGAAACATAACATAGATCCAATGGCTATTATTAGAGGTGAACCAATGGCTGCAGAGAAAGAACAGTAGAGGATCCAGATCTTTTTATAATGATAATACTTGAGCATTCACTATTTCAAAGTCAGCACCCAAATAAAAACTTACTAAATGATCATCTGTCAATGATTCTCTATCATCTATCAATAATTCTATATCATTAGATTTCAATATTAAAAGGTGCAGGACCAATAGAGAGAGAAGGACCTTAATAGAGCACCTTTTCTCTATATATACCACTACTACTTAAATTTCTCCCTAATGGAGTACCTGTTTGGTACTGTACATCCCGGAATTGGCGAGTAAGTGCAAGGCATGAGTCAGGCTTGATCCTTCTGCAAGCATAGGCGCTAAACTGCTATATAGGCTGCCCAAAGAACGAGCTACCCAAGATACACCTTTATGGGCATTTATTACGTGAAGTCAGCATGTCCAGACATGTATTCTAATGCAGTAATGATCGAATAATTGATTATCATGGTCCATCATGAAGATTAAACCGAAATCAATATAAGTATATTCAAACAAAAGGGACAGACTGAATTGAACAGAGAAATCTTATAATGTGGCTCTTTCTGACCTGCTTCAGAGGAGTTATTTAACTAATGTTCTTTGCGTGAACATGTGCCAAGTCTTATGAAACTAAGAATCTTTCATCTGAGTGACTGTAACCAAGAATGCATTTGATAACAGATACAGATCCAGGCAAAGGGATGAGCCACATTGAAATTTTGAGTCTAAGGACCATCTTAGAATATTAATGAAGTGTAAGATTATATTGATACGATTCTACAATTTTAGGAACTAAATTTAATATTTACTCAAAAAGGAAATCCCTCTAGCTAATCGGGCATCTTCAGAACCTGAATAAACACACATAATACCGCTATTGGGAATAAATTAGAAACTTAAGAGCTATATCTCCAGACCTCCTATCATTAAGCAAAAGTTTGAAGAAACAAAAATAACCACCACAAAGTGTTGCAATTGATCTATTATTTTGTTGAAGGTCTAAATGATGACAACAAAGCTGGAAACTATCAATTCGTCAAAATAACATATCACAAACAATTAAACAAATAGTCCTAACAAAATAGAAGACTTCCAAAGATAGGGAATGGATTCTCTCCATTGAAAATCTCACGTGTTTTCTCCACTGGATCATCTTCACTATTCATTCATACACTATAATTTCTTTCTATATTATAAAATCCTCCCCCGCCTATTTAGTTTTTGAGGACCTAAATTTAATATCAATGGAGAGAATCCATTCTCTCAAAGATGAGCTTATATTTCTTTTAATTATGTTTTTTGTAGATATCCATCTGTAGAAATGGAAGAAAGAATATGCTCACTTTAAAGTCATCAATCAGGTTAAAATATGTGCCACATGTAAGAATAATATCTTCAACCTCTAATCTCTAAATATGGTTCTGACATTCGTACTCGACCGCTGTTATATCACTTATCTCTAACACCTCTCATCCCCCTATTTTTCTCCTGCATACAAAGAAGTTTATGTTCTGTATATATACTCCTGCAGCAACAACCAAAATCCTACTAAAAATGTTCTATATTCTAAGCATTAGTAAGT
The DNA here is from genome assembly GCF_029867415.1 of Vicia villosa. Classification (NCBI taxonomy): domain Eukaryota; kingdom Viridiplantae; phylum Streptophyta; class Magnoliopsida; order Fabales; family Fabaceae; genus Vicia; species Vicia villosa. The sequence continues at coordinate 110,915,059 of NC_081184.1, forward strand.
TACATTCTAGGAACTGCAAAACTGAACTTGGGATCTTTTTGATGTATAAATATTGCCACCACAAAGCATTAGTAAACATTTCATTTATGAATATTTTGCAATTAATCAAAAGTTAATCACCTGTAAATATTTATTGAGCAAAACAATACATTACAACAAGAAATATAACAGTAGCCTCATAAACAATCAAAAGACAGTAGCCTCATAATCAATAAAAAATTTCTAATCTCTCTTTCCTTTATCCTCTTCCTTTTTAGCATTGTGTTCCTCCTAATTATTATAACAAAATTTTCCCCCGTATAGTTATATAATAACCAATCCAAACCCCTAAAAAATCATAACATTGTAATATAGTTCTCGACAAAATTAAAATTCAAAGTTGAGCCATACCATCAAACTATGATGCGATGTTGGGTTTCTCTTTCTCCTCAGGCACAGCATTAGCATTAGCTTCTTCAAGAATCTTTTTATTCTTCTCAATGGAAGCAGCAACCTCTTTCGGCATATACTTCTCATCATGCTTAGCAAGAACTTCAGTTGCAGAAAAATAATACTCTCCACTTCTCGCCTTGGCAGAAACCTTCTTCAAGGAATTATCTTTCTTTATTTCATCTGTGAACGGCTTCACAAACCCTTCGGCAACAACAGAGTGTCCCTCTCTAAACAAATCCGGCAAAGATCCTTCATGACGAACAACGATATCGGTGATCAAATCGGTGATCACGAATTCCACACCTGGAGAAGAAGATGGATACACAACGCTTCCTTCGAGAACCAAACCGCCTAATCGGAACTTGGCTTTGGTAGGGTTAGTTCGGAATTTCTCTATTGCGTCGGTTGGAGTGACGTAGAAGACTAATTGGTCCTGGAAGTTGTTTAGAACGACGACGATGAAACCGGCGAACGTCGCGAATGAGAGGCCGTAGGTCCAGAGACGCTTGGCTTGGAGCTGCCGAGCGCGGGCGGCGATGTCTACGGTTTTCTTGGGGCGCGATGTAGGTTGGCGGCGTGCAGTGGAGAGGAAACGGTGGGTTGAGAGGGAGAAGCAGGAGGTGGAAGAGAAGAGTGGCGTCGAGGGTTCGGATAGTGGTGATCGGAGGGAGGAGGTGAGAAGGGAGGCGGTGCGGGTTAGATTGGATCTGAATCTGAGAGCGAGTGCAGTGGCCATTGGAGTTTGATGAGGAAATTGGGAAACGGTGAAGTGGAGGGTTGGGTTTAGGGTTTTGAATCAGGATACGCCGCCATGATTGGAAAAAGGTGGGAACTGGGAAGGTTCGGACAGGATGAACGGAGAAAAGAGAGATGGAATAATAGGCAGGGCAGATAAAATAAAATAATTATTTTTTAAGTTTTTTTTTTTCTTTCCGAGCAAGATTTTACTCCTATTGAATAAATCATGACAATCTCTCGTTCCACTATTGGATTCTCACGCGCGTTTCTAAAACTATTCTCTATTTTTGAAGGTGTATATTCTAAAGCACATTTTTTTATTTAATTTTGATTTGTGTCGTAGGCGCATCTACGAAATATTTTTTTAATATTTTTTAGACGGTTTCGTAGATGCAACTACGGAACAATTCAACATTAAATAAAAAATGCTTTCGAAGATATACCTCCGAAAACAGGGGGCAAAAATGAAATTTCACCAGGTGCCTAAGAGTATTATGTGGTGGATTGAGTTATTGTCTAGATTGTAAGGTGTTCTTGTGTAAAAACTTAGTATAGTGGAGCTTGCCCTCGGAGGTGAGGGAAACTTAGGGTCTGGATGACTTTGTGACTGACTTTAGGGATTCGGAAGCAGTGGGCTAGACACTTTGTTCCTAAATGTTGTTTGGCTTATCCCTCTTGCGGGAGACTCTTTGTAAGTCGTTATCCAATGATGGATCAGGTTCTCCATTTGTGAGATCTTGAGGCCTATTTATAGTGTAGGCCTTTAGCTCATATTGAATAGTCGTGATTAATGACCATGTAACCGTCCATTAATCACTTGTAACGTCTGTAATCGCGTCTTAATGACCTTGTAACGCTTGTAACCGCCTCATCAATGGTTTGCAACCACCGTCAAATGAGTTCTGCAACTATAGTCGGCCGGTTAACGCTACTCAGCTTAGAGATTTATGGGATGTATAACCGACTTCCGGTTAAGTACCAGTTTTCTGCCTATATGCATTTCTCGGCTAAATTACATGTTTGTCGGGCAGGGCATAATGCTCGGCTATATGCATATTCCATGCTATAGGTCGCTTCTTCATAAATATCCCGAGTATGGAACATAAGGGTACTCTTACCCCCATTACAAAATATTAGGATTCTAAACCAACAACAACTTAAGCAAGACAATTTAGAGGAGGAGCTATACAAAATTCAAAAAAGTTATAACAGTTAGAATTTGAAATATCTCTTAAAGTTAACTATTTCCAAGCCATCGGTTTAATAGAGTAAATCAAATTTAGAACACTACACACCATCCTATTAAATAAAATGTCATTCCTAAGCTTCTAGATACACCAGAGTGCTACCATCCACACAACTCCTTTCTCACCTTCTTTCGTTTTCCTTTTCAAGTTTCATCTCCAATTGGAAAAACTCCTCCAAATAGGACCTATTGTGTTAATTATTATCCCTAGCTATCATGTAATGAACAAAAAGTGATCCAATTCTTCCTCTTGATGAAAGCTTAAGACACGAGATAATTCATGATTAGAAGAAATTATTCCTCTTGTCCTCACTTGGTCTTTACTAGGAAGCTGATTCAAAAAAGACATACAACCAAAAGCTTTTATCTTGAAAGACACTTGAACTTTCCACAAGCTTTTAAAAGTTGCTTCCTTTTCTCCTTCTAGATTTTCATGATTCTTGTCTTCTATTAATAAATCATAGCAAGTTTTTACAGAGTGTCTTGAAAGCAAATTCAGCTTCCAACCCACATTGTCTTCAACTCCTTATTTTGGAACCTGTTCAACCAAATGAGCATCCAATTCCTGCATGTTGGGATGAAGATTAGCCAACATGAGACTTGGGACCCCAAGACCACTTCAAGGCCGAACCTCATTACACAAGGACCCCAATTTCTCCATCGGATCTTCCTGATTATTGCTAGTTTTATATTGGTCGGTAAATAAGTGTTTCAAAGAGTTTTGTCCACTCCAAGCAGTAGACTAAAAGTGAATATGTTAGGTGTAAGATATTCCTTGAGTCATAGGATAAAAGGGCCTCCTTAACAAGTTAATAAAAGGGTAATATTACTCGTTTATTCCTTATTCTGCTAGCCTATTTATAGCAGTTCCATACATTTAGGGTTACATTTGATCAATCAATCCAATGGTTCCCCTAGATTAAAGGGATTGCTACTAGATTCTAACAAAATATCCTAACAGAATTTTACTAACAACTAGATTTGCTGAGCTGGTATCCTTCTAGAATCCTAGGATACTGATATATAAACTCAGGTTGTCCAATTTCTTCAAACATAATTGTTGAGGTACTTGGGCCTCATCTTCATGCAATCTGAGATTCTCTTCTTGGTTTGTTGTGTTGCAATGGTATTGAGCTTTGCACTATCAGTAACTCTAACAATTGCTACTAGATTCTAACAAAATATCCTAACAGAATTTTACTAACAGCTAGATTTGCTGAGCTGGTATCCTTCTAGAATCCTAGGATACTGATATATAAACTCCGACTGTCCTATTTCTTCAAACATAATTGTTTAGGTACTTGGGCCTGCTCTTCATGCAATATGAGATTCTCTTCTTGGGTTGTTGTGCTGCAGTGGTATAAGGCTCTGCACTATAAGTAACTCTAGCATTTTGTTGTGGCCAATAATTGATATTAGGGTGTTAACATCATCTTGGGCTTGGAAAATCACCTTGTATGAGTTTGGTTATGAGGTGTTGGCAACAGGATAATATGGAGTCGACTGCTTCGACTGTGGATGAACCGAGTATGTAATTAGGGATGTTGGGAGGTAGCTTTCTGAAAGTAATTTTGAAGGGAGAAACCAATTGAAGAGTGAACACAAGTATTGTAGGACCATTCAGTAAGAGTGAGGTAAGACTACCACTGTTGAGGGTGCTTGTGGACAAAGGAACGGAGGTATTGTTCCAATACGCCGTTGAAAAATTCAATTTGGCCGTCGATTTCAGGATGATACGAGGTACTCATTATGAGTTAAGTACCACATATTTTGAATAGCTCGCACAAAAAACGACTAATAAAGATAGGGTCGCGGTCAGAGACTAGACTTATAGGGAATCCATGGTGTTTGCATACCATGTCCATGAAAAGTGATGCTACCTTGTAAGCTGTAAAGTGAAAAGGTAATGCTCCTAAGTGATCACCTTTAGAGAATCGATCTACTACCACTAGTATTACTGAGAATCCATGTGGGGGGGTAGACCAGTAATGAAGTCAAGAGAGAGGTCTTTGCTGAAGCGGTAAAGCGGCAAGCAAAAAGTAATAGGTATATTTATTATCGGGTGATATAGGTTATATCTTATCATAGTCCACAGAGATTGGTAGAGAAAAACTGTCGTTCAACTATCTCACGTTCTAAGCTTGGTTTTGGGTGCAGAAAGTAAATGCGAGAAAAGTAAATAAAAGCAAATAAACAATCTATTATAGCTTAAGAGAATTCATTCTGGAATCGTATTTCTATTCAACCCCTCTAATACTTAAATCTGAAAATCTATCGCTCAACACTCACAATACGCTTCAAAATAACCAGGCATCATTCGATATGCCACATCAGTGTCCATTTCTGAAACACCGACGAAAGCTCAACCATACTATTCACATCAGTAATTTCCCAACCGACACAAACAACACAGAGGAATTAAACTCGATACCCATTACGATTATTAGCCCTAAATCCATGCCTGAAATCTAGAAACTAACATATATCATTCCTAATCAAGATCTATGATGTCCATTTCTGCAACAACACAAATCCAGAATATTTAAGCAAAAAGATCAAGAACAACAACAATGATGATTTGTAAAGAGAATATATAAACGATCCCAAGATCAACAAATATAAATACAAGAGAGGAAAAATGTACATACAAACCCCACCATTGGAATGGGTCACATGGAAGAAGAAAAACAAATGGAAACTTCTCGTGTTGGCGGCACAATCGGAGACCACCCGAGCTCTATCGACATGATGAACCACCCAATAGTGTTGCTTGAACCTCTAAATTACAAAGAATGGATCAGAGATTAACTTTGTCAAAGAAGAGATGATAAAACCCTAAAATAACAAAGCTGACCTATTTATACAAAAACAGAATTTCGCAGAGCGCGCTAAGCGCCCTATAGCGCACTCTCACTTAATGTACCAAATCGCCCTAGAGCGCGTGATTCACCCTAAGTCCGCGTGATGCACCCTAAGTCCGCGCGACGCGCCCTCTCTTCTGCCAGAATTTATTCTTTCGCTCCCAGACCGTGCGACGTGCCCACCAGCGCGCGTAGCGCGCTACACCTGAACTTTATTCTTTTATTTCAGAACTTGCGTTCGCAGCCGTGTCGTCGACACTTTATTCCTCAAGGCTCCGAATATGAAAAAACACTGAAAATTCTGGTATGACAGACTCATGATGTCATTCACGATATCAAGACATCTGATCTGTTATTAATGTAGCAAAGGCAGAACAGAAAGATCCCCCAATTTTTAATTACCCCTAAGGAGTCAATGAGAGTTGGGATCATATATGTTCAGTCAACATAACCAGATTGTAAATTTCACATGGTTCTATAAAGGAACAACTAACACTTCTGAACCTGCTGTTATACACGATGTCATAACATCCACGACTGAACAAATAACACAATGCAGAAGATAAATAACACAGTTAATTATTAACCTAGTTCGGTCTAACTACCTACTCTGGGGGCTACCAAGCCAGGAAGAAGATTTCACTATCATAAGTACTATTTTATGTAAACAACCTCTGGTTTACAGATAAACAACCACTGGTTTACCTAGTCACTAACCAATGCAGCCTTTATCTCAGACATCCATCCAAGACAAGAGAACCCCTGCTCACTCCCTAGTGATACCTAACTGTTACAACCCTGCAATAGCTATTTACACAATTAACAATGAACAATAACTTGATCTTGCTTCACAGCTTCAATCAAGAACACAATACTCAACTCTTACCGACAAGTTTTGAGTGAGAACAATCACTTCTCTTACCTATAGGTTTCGAGAAGGACATGGTAGCCATCCCACAACCTGGGTGGTCTACCTATAGAGACCCTAATGACTACATCTTTTCTAAACAAAGTTTTCTATATAAAACTAGGTTACAAACGTTTCTATTTATAACCTATTCCTAATTGGACTTGCTTACAAATCGCAACACTCCTTACTGTTACAAATCTGCAGAGATCTTCTGCTACAATTAAGGTCTTTTAATCATGAGTTTCCTAATTTATCTCCTAAATTAGAAACTGCTGAATCTTCAATCTTTTGATCTGATTCTTCCTGAATCTTCAATCTTCTGATCTGATTCTTCAATATTCTTTTGACCTTTAAATTTGCGCCACATAGGATTACAAAATATTCCATGAATATCCTGTATCTGTTGAGTAACAAACTTAATCTTTCTTCCAGTTCTGCAGGCGTGTTGTCATGAGTTGATGTCATGACATTCCATATAAAATCTTGCTTGTACCTGTTTTGTTCTTTTATAATTTCAAGATTTACACATTGTATTATATTTTGTTGCTATTATGTTTTAGCCAAACATAGCTGCCAATCAGACAATAAAAGCACTAACAATCTCCCCCTTTGGCATATTTTGCCTAAAACTAAACATACATTAACAATGCAGCAAAACATATATACTTCAACTTTCAAGACAATAAGGAAGAACAAAATTTTACATTCTCATATTCTCAGAATTGGGATTTAACACCTTCTGCTCTTCAGGACTCGAACCACATCATAACATCTTCAGTCTGCTACAAAATCCTTTGTTTCTTTTTACAGTAGCAAAATCATTAGAAGATGATATTCTCTCCCCCTTTTTAGACATAATATGACAAAGACTAGACCGATGTCATAATATGCAGTGGAACATCTTCATGCAACACTGATGTTCACGAGGAAGACGATGGGAGAAGGCCTTCGTCTTGGAGGACCAATGGTGGCATAAGAGACCCCTTCCTCAGTCTTGAACTAGAAACTAAATCCTAGCTTAGACCCTGAGAGAGGACTTGAGTGAAAACTGTCCACTAGTCCTAGTAACTCAGAACACAAATCACACTTGTGTTCATAACTCAGATCACAAATCACAACGAAAATGATTCATATACTGAAGGTTGTATATGATGGATCATATTTGTTGTTATTGCAGAAAAACCCATGGTAAAGACCATCAACATCCCAACCCGTTTTTTTCTTTTTCTGAAGAGGTTTTGGTAAAGCAACCCATCACAATACCAAACCCAGACACGACTCATAAGAACACGCACGAACGACATCTTGAGAGAGTTTGATTTCTGTAATCTTTGGAGACGCCATTATATAGCCATTGAAGATTATAGGAAATAACGATGGTCTTTGGTTTTGTTCAACGGTCAAACGGTTAATTAGGAAACAGTTCCAAAAGCAATTACTCGTTCCAAAGCAATTTTTGACTGTTTTTCTGATAGGAGTTATCTTTGAATACCAGTGCATGCATAGTCATTGATTGTACTTTACACCGACCACTGATGTGTAGATAAACTTCAAGACAGATTTCCTTGTTTGACTTAGACGATTAAATGTCTTTAAACATGTCATGACATCCTGTCAGACATTGTCACTTTTCTTCCCTTTAAGCACATAGCTCAAGATTCTGCAAAAGATTAAGACAAAGCATCTTTTGGACCAAGTAACAGACTCCCCACTTACTCTTCTGACTCACTAGTCATAGACACGAACTTTTGTTATTCTGAACACCTTGAGACTGTTAGACATACAGCTACCTCATTAGTGTAGAGAAAGAATTGTGGATTCCAGTTGCACATGGTTAGATTCAACCATTCACAAATAACTGACTATAATGTCACATTTTCTTCATGATGTAAAAGTATTCTTGACCAAGATACTTTTCTTGACATAAGAAGTCACCCCCCTATCTGAGATAGACTGAGCTTCTTCAAGAAATAAACTTGAAATGATGAATGGAAAATATAAGACGCATCTTCATATCTTCAAGAGCCTTACCCTCTGTTCAACTATCCTGCTAAACACACTCACTATTGCAAAAATGCTCCTTTACATTAAATACTCACACCAGAAATAAGATGTTATAACATTGTGTATGACATTTGTACTACCAGTATATTCCACAAGGTTCATCTCCTTTTTGCAACAGACCCTTGTCTACTAACTTATCTCCTCCTGAAATGATCAACTGATGACCTCTTGACACTAGAAGCACACACAGAGAGGTTGCCACAATCTCAACATAAAGAACTGCCACTTCTTAAACTTTGTTGATCATAACCTTACCGTGTTTGGATCAGATCACGGTCTGCTTAAGAACATTTGAAATCCTTCTTGATATGGTGTTTCTCAATCTCACACATTGATTAACATGCTCCTTGAACCGGAAGGATTCTTCTTTATCCTCAGCTGTGTTGATCAGATCATAGAACATTTGTCTTTAGTCATCTTCACGAAGTGAAGTCTTCATCATGAAAGTAATTATGTATTGCCAGAACAAATTACTAACATCTAGATCAGAACCTGCCCATTCTAATCCACATTATGCCTGAACTGCCACTTTAGATAATAATGTCGCTTTTTCAAACTTCGCATGCATATTCCTAGACCTTCTACTAGGAAAAAGCACATTGTGATGTTGACATCACCTAAGACATAAGTTTGTCTGACACCCAAACTCAAACAAACTCTGACTATCCATAGAGATAACACTTCTCTATATAATGACTTGGAACACAAGAAACAATTTGTGTTCACGACACGAAACAAGACTCTTATTCTTTACCAAACAACTATAAATAATGACCTCAAACTTAACAATGTCTGAACACTACCCTTAAACCTTATGATTGTCACAACCTGACAACCATAACCTAGACTCTAGACTATTCTCATATCTGAAAGAAGAACATGAGGGACTCAAACAAGACTCAAACAAAACGAAAGGACTCTATAAACCTAAGCAATTTAAACAACATACTTGGACTTTAACCAAAGTCTCAATCAAGAGATGTTATTTGAAAAGGAACTGCACCAGGTGGACTTATGCATAGGTTGGATCATGCACTAGGTCAGAACAAGTGATACACACCATCAATCCATGTCTTCAGATGATAATGCAAAGAATATTCTTTGTTGGTCTTTGAGAATAAACATGACTTGAGTTATGTTCTGACATCTTGTGTGACTTTGTTCTTCTGGCTTCAAGATTAGTCTTTGAAAGACTTTACATTTGGATAGAAGCAGAATAACATTGTCTTTGCTGATCTTCATACTCTCTTACTCCCCCTGAGTTATACAAATTTAGGACATCTTTGATGTTCGTCCTTGAAGTTCCCTTCATTTGGAATTTTCCATAGTTTCCAAGTTTAGAAACCTCAGTTTACTTGTTACATAAGATTCAGATTGCCACACTCTGTAACTTGAAGTAGAAGAAACTATGATTGTATAACCATAAATCAATCTTCAGCATACACGTCTTAGTCTTTTCATACAGACATTGTAAATATTCAACTCCCATCAAGATATTTAACATAGTCAGTATGCTTCACCAGATTCTCTTGCCATACTTCCTTAATATGTGAAGATAATAGTGAACATATAACTAGAAGGACTTCTCATCTAATAGGTACTAAGTCTCCCGTAAAAGTACTCATTAGTTACTCAGTAAAATTTGCTACTCACACAAGTTCATCCTAACTGGTTTCTTCTTCTCAGTCTTGCATCCATGTTTTATACCCAATAAGTACTAAGTCTCCCATCAAAGTACTTACCAGTTTTTCAGTTAGAATTTGCTACTCACACTAGGTCATTCTGACTAATACCTCTTCACATTTATACTTTCTCCTCTTGGAAAATACACTACAAAGAAACTGAAGATCTTGAGATGATGTTGTGACATCTGATATGACATAATCCTTCATGGTTCTTGGTTAACATCTTTAATGTCAAATTGACAACACTCGGGGTAGGAACAGAATAATCCAATTATCAGCAATATCCCGACATATCAAGGAATACAATGGCCAACATCTCAATAAACTTTTCTTCAGACTTTCATTCTGATTTTGAGATGATGGATGCCATAGTCTGTACCTATAGAGGAGATTCCCTCATTTAGGTTTCTGGAACAGACTTAGTTATAGCATGACACTAAATTAGTCAGATTCATCTGACTTCCTTGATTCCAAACAACACTACCCTTTCTGGATAACAACTAGGGCAGTACACATTCTTGACCATATTTCACTGTGGTTGAGACACAGTATTCAGCTCCAACAACTGATCTATGGTTATAAATGAAAATACACATATCTGGTTCCATTGATCAGAAGAAAATGCCAGATATAAGCTCTTCTTAAGTTAATCATAAAGGATCAGAAAGGAATACCTTCATGAGTTTTCTTGTGGCACTGAGCTTTTACTTCTAACAAAATTTGAGTAGAAGCACATGTTAATCTGTCCTGATCAACTTATAGCCAGATGTCTCCTCTTCCAGACCAGGAGTAGGTTCCAAACCAATGTTCTCACACTACATTAGTTTAGCACCAGAACATCTGTTCTTCAGCTGGTAGTTGCATACCAGTTCTTAATGTCCTAACATCCGGTAGGACATCTGTTCCTCCTTCTAGGAACACCCCAGCCTTGAAATTTTTCAAGGTTCACACTTGCAGATGATTATGAATATCATTGATCAGTTGACATTCATCAGCTCTAATAAACCATGCCATCATGAGTGGACTTGAGAGATTACTCAAGTATCTTTGACACTTTAATTATAGTTGTAAATTTCTGCCATACATTCTGTTGAATATAAATAACCCTAGGGTTTCACAGAGACTATGCAGCGGAAAATAGTCATACTTCAACAGAATTCACACAATGCTTACTCCAAGTGTTAGTTTTAAGCATGACAACTACAGATTGATTGCTACTCAACCCTGCACAATGCTTGCTTCTGCACCAAGCAACAGACTAGACCTAACCAATATCCTGACCTGATTAACTCATATATACAGAGGTTACCTTATCAAATTCTTCACTCCCGCATGAAGGTTTTGATGTGATTCTTCTCTGTCCATAGATACCAGTCGAATTTGTTCTGAAATTCAAATTCTTCACTCCCGCATGAAGTCTTTGGATTAAGCACTCCTTGTTCCAACATCACAGTTCTAGGTCAGGTTGGTCTAATCCTACATATATAGGTCCATCCTCCACTTCAAGGGACCATACAATATGAACATTCCTTGTTCAAACAATCTTCTACCTTTACCACAACAAGAATGTATCCCTCATGGATCTCATCCAGAAACAGACAAATGCCTGCTCTGATACCAATTGAAAATTTTGGTATGACAGACTCAGGATGTCATTCACGATATCAAGACATCTGATCTGTTATTAATGTAGCAGAGGCCGAATAAAAAGATCCCCCAATTTTTAATTACCCCTAAGGAGTCAATGAGAGCTGGGATCATATATGTTCAGTCAACATAACTAGATTGTAAATTTCACATGGTTCTGTAAAGGAACAGTTAACACTTCTGAACTTGATGTTATACACGATGTCATAACATCCACGACTGAACAAACAAAACAATGCAGAAGATAAATAACACAGTTAATTGTTAACCCAGTTTGGTCTAACTACCTACTCTGGGTGTTACCAAGCCAGGAAGAAGATTTCACTATTAGTGGTACTATTTTATGTAAACAACCTCTGGTTTACAGATAAACAACCTCTGGTTTACCTAGTCACTACCCAATGCAACCTGTAATACGGTGGGAGAATTGACTTTTTGAAATGTTGCGGATAGCAAGAGTCGCCACCGACTTTTATTTTATCTAATTGGAAAGGCAAAAAGAACAGGAAAGACCTTCGAAAGATTTTGAGTTCGGGGGGTAGGTTATACAAAGGGAAGGTGTAAGCACCCTTTGTATCCATGGTTATCCATGGGCTCTTAATTGCTTAGCTCACTTTGAATTGTTTGAAAAGTTTGAAAGAGTGTCGTGTGCGAATTGAAAAAGGATTTTAATAAGGACTTTAACTTGTAAAATAAGCGTAGCCTTTTCGAATTGATTTGAAAAAGAGTGGGAAAAGTATTTTTTGAAATTGAATAGAGCAAGCATTTAAGAGCACCTACCCTAAGTTTAATGTCTTTTTGTTCTTTAAGATTTTCGTTTGAAAGGGCTATCCATACCATAAGAAGGACATGTAGTCCTTTCATTGGATTTTGAAAATGGTCATCGAGGGTATCGTTCGCCATAAGACTGTCCCTACCATAAAGAGGGCAAGTAGTCTTTAGGGAAGAATATAATAGTCATTAAGGCAACAATGAGGATACCTTAGCATTCAAAGGGACGATCATCATTTTATTCGAGGCAACATCGAGGGACTATATCTCGTATGATGATTTCATTTGTAGGCAACTGGCTAAGGTATCCTCGTATTCGAGGGACTTGACTATTTAATCGAAAGGCAACAAGCATCATAAGAAGGGTTACCATAAAGGTGTGTGTGCCACAATCAAGTGATTCAGTTCGGATATTTTTATCTTGTAATTTAGTGATCTAAATTCAATTAAATGTTGTCACTCCCTAAATTACTAACCACACAGTTAATATCATACAGAAATTTAAAGTGCGGAAATTAAATCCTACGCTATTACAAGGCTTCAGGGAGGGGGAATCACAATACCAAAAAACTGGGGGAAAAGGCAGAAAATAAATGCAGAAAATAAACCTAAGCTATTACAAGGCTTTGGGGCAGTTACAATAAAAGAGGAAGAATTGAGCGCGAAAATAAAAACCCTAAACTATTACAAAATAAACCTTTGCGACCTATACATAATTTCTAGAATTTTAAATAAGAAATTAAATAAAAATTTAAACACGCATGCGAAAATCAACGGAGTATGAGATGAGAAGAAGAATCGCGAAAAAAATTCAAGGTTTGAAGACAAAAAGAAGATAAACCTAAACCTTAAAGGCTAGCCTAAAATTAGTTTAAAGCTAAATAAATTATAATCTAAAAATAAAACGAGGTTAAAAATTAATAAACCTAAAATTAAATTAATTAGCCTAAAAATAATTACTAACCTAAAAATAAAAAACGAGATTAAATATTAATAAACCTAAAATTAAATTAATTAGCCTAAAATAACGCGAATGAGAAACTCTAACACTATCTGACAACATTCACCTGACGGAGAAAACCTAGTGGGCAAAACCTAAGGGTTAATCTAGACTACTATTAATGGACAACACCTACCTATTATACATTTTAGGGTTTTTTATGGTCTTTGGGTTAAGGCTAAACCTAATTCTAAATTAATTATAAGCCTAAAAATTAAATCAACGTTAAATAAAAAACCTAAAATTAATTAATATAGTTAGCCTAAAAAATAATTAAATCAAAAATTAAAACCTAAAATTTTTACGTTTACCTAGGAAAATAGGGTTTATGGTCAATAGGGGGAAAAATGATATTTTACCAAGGTTATCAAGGGAAAGTAGCAAATGGGAGATAAGATTTACACCTGCTCTCCTTTGGCCAAAGGAAGTACTTGCAAAAAAATGATAATAATAAGAATATGATAATAATAGTATAATAATAATAATATAAAATAAAAAAAATTGGGGTTTAGAAAATTAAATTGTGGCCAAAATTACGAATAACCTTGATTTGGTCAAAAACCAAAAGATTTTTGGCCAAATACTAATAACCTTGATTTGGTCAAAAGCCAAAAGGCTTTTGGCCAAAAAAAAACACTTGGGTATCCCTTGAGGTCAATCCATAGGAAACCTGTTCATAAACCACTGCAATGTTACATTTAAGAAAACAAATGGAAAAATAGAAAAGTGATTAAAATAAAATAAAAAAAATATAAAAACCTGATTATAAATCAAATTAAATAAGATAACGAAGCTACAAAATTTTGAGATTTTTTTGAAAATATGAAAATAGAAATTAAATCAAATAAAATAGAAAAATGAGGAATTTGTGATTTTAAGCGTTGAAATCATTTAGAATTCTATTCTAAAGGAGTATTGTTCCTCGATTTTTTCTGAACTTCTGGAAAAAATTTGGAGCAAATCGAAACAGTAGTTTCAGAATTCGGCTGATATGCTGGAAAATTTATCACTCTGCTGCAACCGGAATTAGAGTGACGGAAGATTATTCGTAATGCTCAGAAACGATGATAAAGGGGGTTTTGTGGATGGGTATAAAATTATGAGAGTTGTTGATTGTTAGTGTATGGGAATGGAGAATTTGGTAGAGGTGAATGGTCGGTGAATGATTACAAATAAGGGTTGTTAGTTATTTATAAGAAAACATTAGGTTAAAAGGAAAATGAGTTTGGACCTCACTAAGAGCTTAATTTGTTTTATTTTCCTTATTTTGAATTATTTAAATGAATAAATCAAAATAATTGAAATAAAACAATTTAAGGGGTGATTGGATTAAAACTGTGGCCCAATAATGAATTTGCTCAATTTGGACTTTATGCATTGACTCAAAATTTCCCAACTTTTACTAGCCATAATTTTCTCAATTTTCATTATTTGAGAATAATTTTGAATTTGTTGGGAAGCTTAGGATGTCCTCTTCAATTATTTTCGCACTTGAAGATTTTTGTCTTTAAAAATGAGAGGACAAATTTTGGGGTATGACACTGTAACACCCTTCTAAACCCCGCGGCAATTTTAAATAAATAATCAGAGTAAAAACATAGACACAAGGGTGCCACAATTATTTAAAAACAAATAAACCAACTAAGGTCAAAGTCATGCTTCATTAGGAAACGATTTACCAAAACATAATCATGTTTATCACACCGGAATACGAAACATCATCAATACAACCAATGGAAATGTAATTCAACACTAAATGAAATAGAGTGATCTCATAAAACTCTATAACTATCGTCCCCCAGTGTAACAAGATCAGAGCATGACCAACACGACCCAATATAAACGGATAAACTCTACGAGTTATCCTCACCAAGCACTAATGCCGCTACGCCTCAATCTGAAAATGACAACATATAAGGGTGAGTCTCATTCTCAATTAGTAAATATTATGCAATTCATAAGCAACAAGCATCATAATATACCGTTCACCCAATCATACATGTTCAGATTCACCACTATTATTCATCAATTCATATAAAATAGATTACACCGCATAACACTGAAATCCATACAATCATGTTATGACAAAATGCATATGACTCAACTGAAACTATGCATGTGGTACCAACAAACCGTTGACTTAATCCACCTGACCGATCTATACATCACCGAGATACGGCCTAACCGACATAATTTTCGCACAATGGGAAATATGTCCACCATTTGATCCAAACATCACCGGGATCCATCACTGAATGCATGTGAATGAATGGACACATATATCATACTTAAAAACATCACCGATCACGATAACTAACTCATCTCAACACCACATTACCAAATAAGTATGTACATGTTTCCAACATCATTCAAATAGCCATGCATTCATCACAATCATAATAATAATCACAGCCAATTCATCACCACATCAATTACATTGTCACACACATTTCTTATGCACACAATGTTCAATTCTCATCAAGTAATTAAATCGAGTTTTAAAGAAATAAAGTCGGCCATTGCCCATATTCATCATATAAAACATTTAATTACTTGCACAACACCCAAAGCGGCACTAAGAAAGGATACACGGATCAAAAGATACAATATTTTTAAAGTTTAGAAAAATTCTCGCACAACAAGGTTCACTCAGCGACGTGAGGCAGAAGCAAACTTCATTTAGACCTCCGCTCAGCGGACCTCTAGAGACGTTAAACAGAAGCTAACCAGGTCGGGTCCTCCGCTCAACGGACCCCCCTCCGCTTAGCGGACCTGCGATTTTACCAATTCTCAGGTCTGCGACAGACCCTGCAATTCCATCTATTTTCAGTCCAAAATCGAGTTTAAACAACATATACAGGCATACAATCATCATACACCACCAAATATCATTTAAACTCATTATTAACCAAATAGTTCACACAATTTTCATCAATTCAATCCAAATTATAACACCCTAACCTAAGAATCCCAATATCTAATTGAACCAAACCATACATCAATCTACCTATCACCTAAGACCACATAAGAGATACTAAAAGGAAGAGTCCCCCCTTACCTCGATGAATGTTCTTGAATGCTCTTCTTCTTCCTCGCACTTTCGCTCCTCTTCCGTTTCACGTTCTTGCTTCTTTCTCTTCTTTTGCCCTTTTTGCCTTCTATTTTCTTATTCTCGCAATTTTCCCTTATTAAAACAAAATAGAAAATACTTCAATAGAGCCTCACACTTAGCACCCCCTCATTACTAATACCACATCAAGCCCAATTATTTTCTTCACAATTTCTCAATAATCCAATATTCTCTTCTTATTCATTTACTCCATTATTTTCAAAAATATTCATAAACTAAATTTTAATTAGATAATTAACCAAAATTCAATTTATCTAATAATTTAAAAATACGGGTGTTACAGACACAACCTTTATCTCAGACATCTATCCAAGACAAGAGAACCTCTGCTCACTCCCTAGTGATACCTAACTGTTACAACCCTGCAACAACTATTTACACAATTAACAATGAACAATAACTTGATCTTGCTTCACAGCTTCAATCAAGAACACAATACTCAACTCTTACCTACAGGTTTCGAGTGAGAACAATCACTTCTCTTACCTACAGGTTTCGAGAAGGACATGATAGCCATCCCACAACCTGGGTGGTCTACCTATATAAACCCTAATGACTACATCTTTTCTAAACAAGGTTTTCTATATAAAACTAGGTTACAAACGTTTCTATTTATAACCTATTCCCAATTGGACTTGGGCTTACAAATCGCAGCACTCCTTGGTATTACAAATCTGCAGAAATCTTCTGCTACAATTAAGGTCTTTTAATCATGAGTTTCCTAATTTATCTCCTAAATTAGAAACTGCTGAATCTTCAATCTTCTATTTGGATTCTTCCTTAATCTTCAATCTTCTAATCTGATTCTTCAATATTCTTTTGACCTTTAAATTTGCGCCACATAGGATTACAAAATATTCCACGAATATCCTGTATCTGTTGAGTAACAAACTGAATCTTTCTTCCAGTTCTGCAGGCGCGATGTCATGAGTTGATATCATGAAATTCCATACAACATCTTGCTTGTACCTGTTTTGTTCTTTTATAATTGCAAGATTTACACATTTTATTATATTTTGCTGCTATTATGTTTTAGCCAAACATAGATGCCAATCAGCCAATAAAAGCACTAACAAACACCTACAAAAAGATACAAAAACTATCAAACGGTACATTTTTACATGGAAACGTACAAAACACATAGTATACAAAATTATACAAAAAAGGGGAATTATTCAAACGGTATTAACAAAAATTATTGATAAGTGTAACAAATTATATACACAAAATAACTACATTTTGGCACTTATCAATCTTCCCATATATTTGTTGGGATTGAGTGTGGTTGAAGCAATGTTGCTGGTTTCTTTGTGATGTGTTTGGTTTGCTGGAAAATATTGCAATTGATGATGAATGTTTGGACGCTCTGTCTGAATTTTTTCCAAAAGAAATTGGATTTGAGTCGTGCCAAGGTTTTAGTGATGCTCATGTGCCCCCTAATGGATTAAAGTGAAACTCCTCTAACAGTTGAGTACATAAGGGGCTTTGGTGATCCAACCAAATGCGATTTTTGTAAATTATCAGTCCTTGGTGGATTTTATAGTCTAGAAATGAAGATGAGTTGGCTTGTATTTAGTCAAGTAGTTTGTGGAAAGTTTGGCTATTTTGTAGAGAGTGGCGAAGGTGATCCAGAAAAAGGAAGTGTGAAATAAAGAAAGAAAGATGCGTACCTGGGCCTTCAGGAGCTCTGGATAGCGCGTCGGCGACTACATTACTCTTTCTTGTTTTGTATTGAATAAAGTAATCGTAGTTGAGAAGTTTGGAGAGATATATGTGTTGTTCGGGTGTTTGTATAACCTGTGAAAGGAGGTCCTTGAGACTCTTGTGATCGGTAAACATAGTGAAACAGTGTCCTAAGAGGTATTGTCTCCATTTTTCAACGGCAGATGTTAAGGCATGTAGTTCTCGAACCTATGTGGAGGAGCGTTGTTGTTTGTTGCAGAAGGGTTGGCTGAAGAACACGACGGGGTTAGATCTTTGCACGAGTATTGCACCCATGTTTGTACCAGAAGCACCAGTTTCAATGTCAAAAGGTAAGGAGAAATTTGGTAATGCAAGGGTTGGGGTTTGGGTCATGGCTCTTTTGAGTTGGTCAAATGCGGATTCAGCTTCTGGGGACCAGATGAAAGTATCCTTGTGCAATAATGCGGTAAGAGGTGCAGTAGTAGAAACGTTGCCTTAACGAATTTGTGATAGAATCCCGTGAGACCAAGGAATCCGCATAGAGCTTTAATGGATGTTGGTTGTGGCCATTCAACCATAGCTTGTATTTTGGATGGTTCTGGTTGAACCCCAGAGATGGAAATGATGTGGCCAATGTAGACAAGTTCTCGTTGGGGCAAATGAGCACTTAGAATGATTGAGGTAGAAGTTACAATCGAGTAACTTGTGAAAAACTTATATCAAATGTTTGAGGTGAAGTTCAAGTGATAGGCTGTAGACAAGGATGTCGTCAAAAAAGACTACGACAAATTGGTGTATGAAGGGTTGTAGGAGTTTGTCGATGGGTGCCTAGAATGTGGATGGTGCATTACAGTGCTCGAAAGGCATAACACGATATTCATAATGGCCTTGGTGTGTTCAAAAAGTGGGTTTAGTTATTGAAACAAAACCCACAATGATTCAAACTATACAAGCAACGAAAGGATTCAGAGAAATTAAAAAGTACCAACTTCGATCATTCTCGGAGGTGACGAATCCAATGTAAGCTCGATTCCTGGATGACTGAACGGTTGTTGTTCATTCACTTGTGATGCGTATTCGGTGATCTAAGTTGGATCCCCTTGGCTCTTGCGATCCCTAGCTGATGCTGAAGTTAATAGAGGGTTGACGTTGTTGTTGAAATCATTATTGCAGATGCTGCGACATTGATGACGACGTGTGTTTGCAGATTCTTCTTTGTATCAATACTATGGTGATGCTCTAGGTGGAAGGTATGAAGAAATTTTACAGATATGAATGGTTTATGATATGAAGATTGATGGAGTAATATTTTTTTAGTTGATTTTATGCTAGTTAGGAAGAACTTTTGAAGTTTGGATGGATTGGTTTCTCTGAGTTATGAAGCTTGATAACAATGTTGTGGTTAAGTGTGTATGAAACTTGTTGGTTTTTTACTATGGCTGATCGGTCCGTCCCCCCTTTGTTTCTATATTGGTGAGTCCATTATATAGGCAGGAAATTAGGGTTTTAAGAGGGGATTGAAGAGTCTCTTGAACCAATTGGTATGCTGTGTTTATGCTTTTTCTTGATGCAGGTTATGTATGACCAATTTGATGAAGTTTTTGGCCGTTTTTTGTAGGCTTATGTGCAGGGTTTGGACTGTTTTTGTGGGGACAGCAGGCTTGGGATAGTGATAGAGCCATGGTGATATGCAAAAAAAAACGAGAAATACAAAAACCAATACCTCTTTTTTTTTTGTTTTTTGTTTGACTTGTACCAAGAGCCAATAAGAATTAATAAAAATAAGATTTTTCATTTGCAAATGGACTATTTGGACATAAAATAAAAATAAATAATAATAATACTAAACACTAATAACAATATCAAGAATAGAATTAATAATAATATTAAAAAATAAAACTAATGACTAAAACATATTTTTGATATATTTTTTTTAATTGAAATGATGCAAAATACCTAAATCTAAATGGAACAAATGAAGGACTTTAATCGATAATTTTTTATTTTTGAAGTAGAAATTAAAAGGGTAAATAAAATCGAGAAATATGCAAGAAATGTGACAATTGAATGCAAATGAAATACGAATGCGACACGCTCAAATGAATAAAATGCGCAGGGCAAAAATTGGGGTATGACACCTCCATGTATAAGGAAGCGACGGTGAGTCGTTCCTCTTCCTATGTTCTATGGTAATCAAAATATTGGTTGATTTTAAAGATCCAGCCCATAGAATATGTGATATTAAAGCATGTAATTTCAAGTTTAACGTGAGGTCGAGGGTGTGGTGGTGGTGGTGGTATGTGGGGGGTGATGGTGGTGTGGGTGGTTGAGTGGTGAGGGTGGCTAATTAATAAAGGATGAGGTCAACTTTTTCTGACAAATCATCAAGCCTTTCTGCATTTGTAGGTCTAGATGCTATGGAAAAGGCGAGGGAGGATCGATGAAAGCACCAAATTGTTAGGTGTAAGATATTCCTTGAGTCATAGGACAAGGGGGTCTCCATAACATGTTAATAAAAGGGAAATATTACTCGTTTATTCCTTATTCTGCTAGCCTATTTATAACAGTTCCATACATTTAAGGTTACATTTGATCAATCAATCCAATGGTTTTCCTAGATTATAGGGATTGCTACTAGATTCAAAAAAATATCCTAACAAAATTTTACTAACATCTAGATTTGCTGAGTTGGTATCCTTCTAGAATCCTAGGATACTGATATATAAACTCCAACTGTCCTATTTCTTCAAACATAATTGTTGAGATACTTGGGCCTGCTCTTCATGCAATCTGAGATTCTCTTCTTGGGGTGTTGTACTGTAGTGGTATTGGGCTCTGCACTATGAGTAACTCCAGCATTTTGTTGTGGCCAATAATTCATATTGGGGTGTTAACAGAATACTACTTCATTTTCCTAGATTGAAAATATTTTTTCCCTATAAAATCAAAATCAATTATGCATTCTCTCGTATCTATATTAAATAAGACCTTCCACCATGTTGATTTTGACCTCCTTTTGTTACTACTTTCCCAATCACCATTTGGTGTTATAGGTGTAATTATGCAAGGTTCATGACACTCATGTTTTTGATGAAGACAAAGATCAAGATCGGTGTAAAATATTTATGCAAAGGAAGCAAAACATCTTATGGCTAGAGGATATATTTCAAGTAAAAAATTCAAGAAGAATCTATGTAATTCAAGGCACATATTGCAAATTCATTATCAGTACTTTAAATTTCTCATAAGAAATCTTGTTTTTGATTATCTTAAAACTCTAGCATACGCATGAAAACATATTTCAAAGTGCTGAGGATTTTAAAAAGATTTTAAAAAGTCATTTTTGCAAGTTTCCAAATTTGTAGTCAAATACAGATGCTAATAAAAGGAAATTATGGGCAATCTATAGTCAAATACAAACTAGCGGTAGTCGAAGACCATTGCAGACAGAAGTAATTTATGGGTAATATGTAGTAGAATGCAATATTGTTGTAGTCGACTACAAATGTCAAACAAAAGCAAAATTGACACATTTGTAGTTGAATGCGACCACTTGTATTCAAATACAAGTTGGGAATTTTCAAAAATTTTGAACGTTGGAAAGCCTGTAGTCGAATACATATATGGTGTAGTCAAATACAAGCTCGAACCAATGCAACTTTTCATGTTGTAACTGTGTCAAATTAGTGTATTTGTTCATGGAATGTTTGAGAATGATTGCCACTAATTGAATGGATGTTCTAGGAAGTATAAATAGCCATAAACTCCACATATCCTAGTTACCTCTTTATTAAAAAGTTTAAACACCAATCCAACTTACTGTTTTTCTATTTTCCAAGTGCATGTTTTTCAAGTGGATCATAGTTATGTACAAAGAGAAGAAAACTCATTGTAATATATCTATTGATTATAGTCAAGAAAAACTATATATCTTAATTCAAAAGTTGTTGTGTTTGTAAGAAGAAAGTGGGTTTCTTTCTTCATTGTTGTATTCTAATATAGTGGGGTATTGTCTTAGTGTGTTTGTTAGAATATTGTAATACGAGTCTTAGGATGAAGCTTGTACATATTCTAACAATATTGGAAATCTCTTATGGTGTGTAAGGGGACTGTGAGAAGAACTAGTATAATTCCTTGTGTTCTTTATTTTTCTGCATTTTACCGTTTTTCGCTAACACTCTAATAAGAAAATTAAGTCAACTGTCTCTAAAAACTAATTTTTTTAAAACACCTAATTATCTCCCTATAGGTGCAACTCTGATCTTACAATTGACATCATAGTAGGTTACAGGTAATCTATTCCTTAGATGTAGAGAAAGGATTCTGTAAATCCTGTTTTTAGACACAATGGTAACAACAATAAACCTCCTTTTTATGTGGTGAATAGGGGTGTTCATGAGTGCGGGTCGACCCACGAACCCGCTAACCTAAACTGAGCCAACCCATAAATTACCCAAACCCATTCATTTACGGGTATACCCAACCCAACCCGTAGCAACCCATATAATTTTGGTTCGGGTATCGGGTTTGAGATTTGGAACCCGCAGATCCGTTGACCCAACCCATTGATGTTACATTAGTAATTTCTTATTTATTATTATTATTTTAAATAGAAATATAAAATTAGTATCTCAATACTAACCATAATTTTTCCAAAAAAGCTTTATTCTCCACCAATAATACTCCTAAATCAATGAGTTTACGTAATTCTAAGACTAAACGTTGTTTATAATTTTCTTTTGTATCATTTCCAACTTACGTATTTTATAACAATAATGTGTCTTGTGGAATTATATACTATTATCTATTGTTATGTCATGTTGATGAGTATTATTAGATATTATATGATGTGCTTCATCCATTTTGTGTGTTAGAAATGAGTATATATGTATTGAATTGTGTTACATTATTTTTAAATTGAAAAAAATTATTAATTATTAATTTGAAACGCAACCCACGAACCCAACCCAACCCATAAATGAACGGGTCAATTCAGGTTGGTTTTGATAATGAAATTGCGGGTTGGACGGCGAACCAAACCCATTGAATTGAAGTTTGAACGGGTTGAGTAACAGGTTAGGCCAAACCCGATCCAACCCAACCCATATACACCCCTAGTGGTGAATACTATATTTTTTGGAAGATCTGCATGCGAGCACATCTTAAAGCACAAGGAGATAAAGTTTGAGATGATGTAGAAAATGGCTCGTCGTTCCCACAAATGATGTCAATAGTGTTGGTACAACAAAGATCAATATCAATCTCAATAAGTTGAATTTGCAGTTTGGTAGGTTCAAAATTTAAGACCCGTTACTCAAAGTTAAGACCCGTTGTTAAGGTGGTCAATTATAAATTGAGTTGACTTAGGTGAGTGAGTTTACATATTAACCCTATACATGAATACTCCTAGAAAACATTTTAAGTCATCAATCTCAATTGTTCTTTATATAATAAATTTATTAAATTAATTTTTTCTTACCCATGCTCAACGTCACTATTTGTTGAAGCAACAATCGGGGGAGGGTCGAGCGATGCAGAAGGTCTCTTTCATACTATTTGTTAGAACAACAAACGGGGAAGGGTCGAACGAGGAGCATTCTAAATTTTGGGACTTTACACTTTTGTGGAAGACACACTACTTATCCACCTAAAACCTTAAGGTGATAAGTGAGTGGGTTCTCCCACTTAAAAATATTAAAGTCACCACATTCCTATTCAATATGAGACTATTTTCTCCACACTCACACATACATTATTCTAAACACCATTTACTACATATGAAATGGATAAGTTTTTGTTTTTTTTTATAGTCAAAGGTATATTAAAAAGCACATGGGGTGCTAACCCATAATTACAAAAGAGAGGAGCCTAAACCATTTCTAGAAGGAAGAAAAAAAACCACGCCAACCCCACCCAACCTAACAACAAAAATAATTTGTCGGATCCACACACCAATCCACCCATATATTGAATGAAATCTCTAGAATTGTATGAACATAAAAAAAACATTCCCAAACTACTAATTTCACCATTCCCAAGCTTTTGTTAATTGTAGGTACTAAACAAGCTACGAAAAATATATCATGGCCTTTAAGTATTTTAATTATCAAATCAAAGACTTAAAATAATTGGACCACGATGAAAAAATGTACTATTTTGGACCATTCTAGCCATGCCCTTTATCAAAAGCTCCAAAACATTACATTTTATGAGGTGGGACTTGCACCAACATTGAACACGCGCATATGCAAAAGAAAATAATATATCTACTAGTTTCATCAAATCCTACCTTACACCATATCCATTTTGATGTTATAATATAAAAAAAAGGTTAAATATGTTTTTAGTCCCTATAAATATACGACCCTGTATTTTTAGTCCTTATAAAATTTTTCTTCAATGAATGGTCCTTATAAAATTTTTATGCATGCAATTTTAGTTCCTGCTATTTTCTAAAATTTTAAAAACTATTTAATTACCCTTTAATTTTTAAATTTTTGAATAATTTTTTTTATATATGTTTATTGTTTAGAATACTGTAAAATATTTATTTACCAAGTTTTATAATTTTTTAAAACGAGAAGAATTAAATATGAATTTCTCAAATTTCAAAAAATAATGATAAAAGTAATGAAAACTTCAACTTAGAAATTAAATTTTGAGTTTCTTTTTTTTCCAGGAACTTTTAAAACATTATGAACATGTCTGCAAAATAATCATTCTAAAATACACATTGGTTTGACAGTGAGACTAAAAGTATGTGCATAATAGTTTTATAAGGATCATTTATTGAAGAAAAATTTTATAAGGACTAAAAATGCAGGTTCGCATATTTATAGGGACTAAAAATGTATTTAATCTTATAAAAAAAATATATGGATATAGGTACTATATGGTAGGTCATGTCGTGAGATTGAGGTTGAGAAGAACCGAAGGTGACATGAAAAATGGGAGAAGAAAAAAGGTTCTTTTCGTGGACCAGTAACACAATTCATCTCTTTCTTTAATGTGCTCATTTTAATTTCATATATTCACTTTTCCTCCCATAGTGGTCTTATATTAAATAATAATATTATGTATATATATATGTTGTGAATCGTGATACGTGATAGAACCACCATCCTTTTCAAAACTCATTTAGATTTTCTTTTGCATTCTTGTCATCCTCATGGATTCTCAGTTCTTCCTTGGTATTGCACTTTCATCCATTGGTGGCTTTAGCACTTCCATTGGTATGTGCTTCTGTTTCTCTTACATTAGATAACTTTTAGAAGAAGACATAAACTGGTTTTTTACTAAAGTTTATGTGAATATGGAAACAGGTGCACTTTTTGTAATTATGAGTAAAGCTCCAAGTTTGAGAATGCTTGGATTATTACAGGTAGTCCTATCTATTCTAATAAAAATCTTCTCTTAGTCCACGATTTCTATCTCAAGCAGTAGAAACCGATATTGCTAGGTTGGACACTATAACTAGGGTGTTTGAACCCTGTATTCAGGGTTGCGTGAACCCTGTACTCACGATTGTATGTGTGATTTTTTTAGTGATTATTACCACTTTATCTGCGGAGAGAAAAAGTTCTTTTAATAACATGCCATTTAATTTCTTAATAGGGTTTTGCTGCTGGTTTAATGCTGAGCATATCATTCTTTGATCTTGCTCACAATGCCATAAACTCACTTGGCTTCCTAAGAGGCAACCTTTGGGTAAACCTTTCTCTTCTCTTACTCTTTCCCTTTTCAACATGATTGTAGCATTATACATTGTTTGTCTCATATTTGTTCTGACCATGATGTTTTATTATCTTCATCATCTAGTTTTTTTCTGGTGTCGTATTTTTCGCTATTGTTGCCAACTTTATTCCAGAACCAACAGCTCCTCCTCCAGATAAGAAAAACAAAAAGGTCACTCTAATGAACTTTGTTTTTCTTTGCTATCATTTTCTCTATGTAGAATAAATATTAACTCTTATGGATAATTTTTTCCACATGCTTGAAAACATCAAGGTTGGTAATGAAGAAAACAAGAACACCATGAAAAAACGTCGCCGTCAGGTTTTATACAGTGGAATTATTACAGCCATAGGTATAAGTTTACATAACTTTCCAGAAGGCATGGCAGTGTATCTAGGATCCATGAAGGTAAATAAATACCTCTTCTTTCACAATTTTAAGGTTGTTGTTACATTAACTAATGTTTATGTTGTTTGTTGTCACATTTATATGAATAGGGTCTTCGTGTCGGTCTTAACCTTGCATTGGCCATTGCTCTTCACAATATCCCTGAGGTATAAATTCTTGATATTTTAGTAATTTAGTTTGTTTTCATTGTAAATTTTTAGTTTCACATAAAAATTTGTAATGTTTTCTATTCTTTATAGGGTGTTGCGGTTGCACTTCCTGTTTATTTTGCAACAGAAAGGTAAAAACCTGCTATGAAATCATGAGTTATTATAATATTATTATTTCAAACATCTGTCAATTTGACTTATAACTTTCTGTCAATATGTACAGTAAATGGCAAGCATTCAAATTGGCATCACTTTCTGGCTTAGCTGAGCCCTTGGGTGTTGTTATTGTTGGTAATTTCCAAATCCCAATGCTTGTTTTTCTTTCTCACCACCCTAATATTATGAAATGTTGAAGTTTTGTTTTTCTTCATGTAGCATGTCTATTTCCTACGAGCCTAAATCCTGAGATTCTTGAGGGTTTGCTGGCATCAGGTTTGCACTGCTAAATAATTCATTGTTTATTTTGGCACTTTATGATGTATATTGAGTTTATTGAATATTGTGCTATGATTACAGTTGGTGGTGTTATGGCTTTTATAACCCTTCATGAAATGCTGCCATTGGCTTTTGAGTATGCGGGACAGAAACAATCTGTTAAGGCTGTTTTCTGTGGAATGGCTTTCATGTCTGCTAGGTGATAAATCTTTTTCCATCTCAAAGAGCAATGTTAGACTAGTGTCCTATGAAGATTATTTCTTACAACTAATTTATTTACTATTGTTTGGTGTGCATGCAGCCTCTATTTTCTACGTTTGAGTTTACCAGAGGACACTGGCTTGTAGATGGATGAGATGTCTTAATATTGTGCAATAGAAGAGGAAAAAGTTTAGTTACTGAAATTGTGATAAATCAAAATAAAATAAGATTGCATATATGAAAAATGTGAGTTTAGTGTTATTTTTTTAATCATGTATTTATAGCTTTTTAAGCAAAAGTTCTCAAACCCGAATTAAAAAAAAAACGAGCGGTAATTGCTTCAAGGTATTGCTTCTCTTTCTAGTATCATGGATGCGTTTTTTTTTTTTTTTTTTTTTTTTTTTTAATTTCGAATGGAAATACATTTTCATTTGAAGAAAAAAACCGAATGCAATATTTGGCATCAAAAGAATTTACACTTGGACAAGAGGATAACAGCAACACATCACTAAAATTGTTGCGGCTAAATAAGGATCTATCGTAGGTACTTAGGTTTGGCAAAGATTATGTTAGAATTAGAGAAATACTTGCATGGATACGAACTTAAATTCATATTTTTAGGAACAACCAGTGAGAAAATTAAAAATTATTTAAAATTTAATTTCGTTATTAATTGCTATTATGGGGTGGTTGGTTTAACAGAGGAGAGAAACAATTTTATTTTAATTTTTTAATTAATAAAAAATGTGATTGGTTGTGTGTAAAATCCATGTGTTAAAGTTGTGTCCATATAAGTATTTTCCGTTAGAATTATTAATTCATAAAGAGATTAATTAAATATACAATTAATTACCGTGTTTTAATAACAATATGACACATCACATGTAAATAGTTGCAATATTTAATAAAGAGTTCCAACATTTTATGAAAGAGTGTGTTTTATCAAGGATCACAATCTTGTGAAAAAACACAATTAAGTCAATAAATAAATTATTACGGACTCAGAAAAAGACATCAATAAGAACTCTCCTAATCCTTGTTTAAATTTCAGATTTCATTCTTTCTTACATTCGAATTTTTATCTGTCTTGTGCAAACTCGATGTAAGCTCAATTATCCTGAATATTTCTGTGTGTAGACTCTGAGAAAAAATAGAGAGTGCTTGAAATACTATTAGGAAAGAGCTCATATGCATGATCCTATCCTTGATCCATTTAACTTACAGTCATTATCTAACAATCTAATAGTATCTCAACTAATGTCCACTGATGTTTCAGTTTCAAGCATTAAAATGATGAACCGGAATCTTGTTAAGTTTGGACTGTTTCGATTGGACAAAATTCACTCTCTAGTAAGGCAAGACGATCTTCCTACCAACGGCCTTAAAGATTTTCTATTTCTTGGGTCCTGAATTAACACTGATTAAAACTGCAAGATAATAACTCCGGGGAACCCAAGAAATAACGTAAGAAAAGAAAGAAGGGTGAGCTATTGTGTTATAGATACATTTTGAACACATTATCTGATAGTCTCTAGGATCTATACACAGACAACCAATCGACAACAAAAATATGGAAGACACTCGAGTTCAAATTTCGTGTTGGGAAGGAAGGCACTAACAAGTTTCTAATTTCAAAGTACTTCAATTTTAAAATATTAGATATAAATATACTTGCACAAGTGCATGAGTTACAAGTTCATGTAAAAAAAATTGAACACCATGAATATCAATATTATTTAAGCTTTCTAAGTTGGTACAATTATTTTGAAATTGCCATCTTCTTGGAAAAGCTATAGGAAGAAGTTGCTTCACAATTTCAAGGACTTATCAAAGGAGAAAATTCATAAACATTTTCGAATCGAGGAAGAATCGAAAGATAGAGAGAAATCTGAAGTTGGTGGATATTCTAAAGCCAACGGGTTGAGCACAAAAGACAAGAAGAAATAAGACGATAAGAGTAACTATCTTGATCCTAAGAAGGATCAAAATAAGTTATAGAATTCTTGCGGATCAAAAGTACCCAAAGGCGGATGCTATGTGTGTGCCAAACACGATCATTATGCTCGATAATGGAAGCATAATAAGTCCCAAAATGAGGCAAATATTGTTCAAGCCGATGATAACATAATTGTTACTGTGATAAAAATTATGACGATCAAAGGTAAGGTGCAAGGATGGTGGTATGATACTTGTGCTACTGTTCATGTTTTCTATGACAAAACGAAATTCAAAATCTATTACAAAGTCACCGATGGACAGGAGGTTTAAATGGGAAATGAAGGACGTTCGAGGGTCATTGGAATGGGAACCATGAAAATTAACTTCACTTTTTGAAATAAAGTTACTCTTATTAATGTACTTCATGTTCCTGGCATGAATAGGAACCTTGTTAGTGGGGATTTATATGTCGTATATTGAATTTGTTGATTATTGTGTTATGATTATAGTTGGTGGTGTTATGGATTTTATAACCCTTCATGAAATGCTGCCATTGGCTTTTGAGTATGCGGGACAGAAACAATCTATTAAGGCTGTTTTCTGTGGAATGGCTTTCATGTCTGCTAGGTGATAAATCTTTTTCCATCTCAAAGAGCAATGTTGGACTAGTGTCATATGAAGATTATTTCTTACAACTAATTTACTATTGTTTGGTGTCTGCAGCCTGTACTTTCTATGTCTGAGTTTACCAGAGGACACTGGCTTGTAGATGGACGAGATGTATTCCACACTATCATTGCAGATTGTCTTCTGCAGCAAGATGTCTGATGATAATATTTTGCAATACTCAATAAAGGATAACATAGGAATTTAGGATATGTATCCCCTCCCATTGCATATATATATATATATATATATATATATATATATATATATATATATATATATATATATATATATATATATATATATATATATATATATATATATAAAGAAGAGGAAAAAGTGTAGTTATTGAAATTGTGATAATCAAAATAAAATAAGATTGCATATATGAAAAATGTGAGTTTAGTGTTATTTTTTTAATCATGTATTTATAGCTTTTACAACATGTGAATTTAATTTACATAGATATTAGAGGTTAGTCTCTTGGGAAATTTTTTAGGGACATGCTTCTTGAAAATTTGTCTAGAAACAAATTTGCATAATTTTTTTAATGCAATATTTGGCATCAAAAGAATTTACAGCTCGACAAGAGGATAACAACAACACATCACTAAAATTGTTGCGGCTAAATAAGGGTTTATGCTTCTATGTTTCCTCTCAACAGTGCAATTTTGGTGTGAAGTATGTGGGCAAGTTAACCTGTGGATAACTCCTAAATCATTAAGGTATTTGGTAAAGGGTCTGTACTCACCTCCAAAATCAGATTGAATGGCTTTAATATCTGTGCAAAATTGTGTCTTAACATAAGCCAAAAACTGTTTAAAGACACCTAAGGCATCATATTTTTGTCTAAGGAAGTACACCCAAGTGTATTTGGTGTACACATTTACAAAGGCTATATAGTAGGAGAAGCCTTGACTAGATACGTTAAAGATTTCATCACACTTAGTGACGTTGAAAGTGCATGTTTTCTTGGGAAATTTATCTCCCTTATCCAGTTCGACCATATTTTTGCCATTCGAAGGGGTCAGGCCCTTACATAAATATGGGGGCCCTTGTTTGAGTTCAGAAAGATCTATTTTGCCTTCGTCTACATCGAAAGGATCTTTATAGTTACCTTGTTCGCTTTCGTCGTATTCGACATAGGCTATTCTTTCTTCTCTACAGTTTTTACTTACTCTAGCCTTTTGTATCTTTAGGCGCTCAATTTGTCAAACCTTATCGGCCAATTGGGCCATATCTCGCAATGGGTGTCTAGTTTCTTCCTCATGGAATAATCCAAACCACCTGTGGCCATTTCGACCAACTCGTGTACAAGAACTTGAGTAAAACACCTGGTTTTGAGCAGTCGAAACCTATTTAGGTAATCATCTATTGGTTCGTGGAATTTTTGCTTCACACTTGCCAAGTCTTTCAAACTAATTTTAGTTTGTCCTATATAAAATTGTTCGTGAAACAACCTTTCTTATTGTGCCCACCTATGTATCGAATTGTCCAGCAGTGTAGTGAACCAAGTAAAGGCATATTTTGTTAACGAACTCGGGAAATACTTGATCCTAAGGTTTTCATTCGCAGCGATCTCACCTGCTTCTATCAAGTATCTAGCAACGTGTTTGACA